>NC_140591.1:96259084-96281584 GCF_964204655.1 Triturus cristatus
CAGGCCCGCAGCCGGGGAAAGTCGTAAACCAATGAAGCAAAAGCAAAAAATCTGGGTGATCATAGGATTGCAGACCCTACTCTCCTACATGACCCCCCCCCCAAACTTTGGGACAATAAGCTAACCTTGACCAGGTGAGTCTTCTTGCTCTAAGTGGAAATACCTGGAGAGCCCATCTGCATTGCCATGATCAGTGCCAGGTCTATGCTCCACTGTGAAGTCCATCCCCTGTAGGGAAATGGACCACCTACGTAGTTTGGGGTTTTCACCCTTCATCTGATTTAGCCACAAGAGGGGCTTATGGTCGGTCTGAATCTTGAAGTGAGTGCCAAACAAGTATGGCCTCAACTTCTTCAGGGCCCAAACCACCGCAAAGGCCTCCCTCTCAATGGCTGACCAATTCTTCTCTCTGGGGGTCAGCCTCCTGCTAATGAAAGCTATGGGCTGGTCATGACCATCAAAATTCAGCTGAGATAGAACAGCTCCCACACCCAACTCCGAAGCGTCTGTTTGGACAATGAATGTTTTGGAGTAGTCTGGACTCTTTAGGATAGGCGCTGTGCACAAGGCCTGCTTTAGGTCATCGAATGCCTTTTGACAGCTTGCTGTCCACTGAACTTTTTTTGGCATCTTTTTACTTGTCAGATCGTTTAGCGGGGTCACAATGGATCCATAATTTCTGACAAACTTCCGGTAATAACCAGTCAGGCCCAAGAAAGCTCAAACCTGAGTCTGGGTGGTTGGAGGAGCCCAGTCCTGGATGGCCTGTATTTTGCTCTCCAATGGCTGAACCTGGCCTCCACCTACAAGGTGGCCCAGGTATACAACCTGTGTCTGCCCTATCTGGCACTTAGTGGCCTTGATAGTGAGGCCTGCCTTTTGCAGGGCCTCCAACACTTTCCTCAGGTGGACCAGGTGATCCTCCCAGGTGGAGCTAAAGACAGCGATATCGTCCAGATACGCCGCACAGAAGCCGTCCAACCCAGTGAGAACTCGATTCACCAGCCTTTGGAAGGTGGCAGGTGCATTTTTCAAACCAAAGGGCATTACTACGAACTGATAATGCCCACCCGGGGTAGAAAATGCTGTTTTGGGCTTGGCCTCCTCAGCTAACCTGATTTGCCAATACCCAGCTGTCAGGTCAAATGTACTTTAGTAGTTGGCCGAAGCCAACCGGTTTATAAGTTCATCTGCTCTTGGTATCGGGTGGGCGTCAGTCTTAGTGACTGCATTGAGGCCTCTGTAGTCCACGCAAAACCTCATCTCTTTCTTACCGCCCTGGGTGTGAGGTTTTGGCACGAGAACTACTGGACTAGCCCAGGGGCTGTCCGAGGGCTCAATGACTCCCAGCTCCAACATTTTCTGCACCTCTGTCTTGATGCAGTCTCTGACATGATCAGGCTGTCGATAGATTTTACTCTTTACGGGCAGACTGTCCCCAGTGTCGACCTCATGGGTACACCAATTGGTCTGACTGGGTGTCAGAGAGAACATATGTCGAAAGGATTGAAGAACCTGTTTACAATCCTGTTGTTGATGTCCAGAGAGGCTGCCACAAAAGACAACACCATCTACTGACCCATCGTCAGGGTTCTGAGAGAGCAGGTCTGGGAGAGGGTCACTCTCCTCCTCCTGTCCCTCATCTGTGGCCATGAGCAAGCCCATGCCCTCCCTGTCGACATATGCCTTGAGCCTGTTTACATGGAGCACCCGGTGGGGGCTCCGGGGAGTTCCCAGGTCTACCAAGTAGGTGACCTCTCCCTTTTGCTCAATGATCGTGTGGGGCCCAGACCATTTGTCTTTGAGTGCTGCTGGGGCCACAGGCTCCAGCACCCACACCTTCTGCCCAGGCTGATACACAGTCAGGACAGCCTTTTGGTCGTGCCAAGCTTTTTGTAATTCTTGGCTCGCCTCAAGGTTTTTAGATGCCTTTTCCATGTACTCAGCCATCCGCGAGCGGAGACCGAGCACATAGTCCACAATGTTTGATGCCGGCTTTTTGAGAGGTCTCTCCCATCCTTCCTTTACCAAACAAAGGGGTCCCCTTACAGGATGTCCGAACAGAAGTTCAAAAGGGCTGTAGCCAACCCCCTTCTGCGGGACCTCTCTGTAGGCGAACAAGAGGCAGGGTATCAGGACATCCCATCTCCGCCGAAGCTTTTCAGGTAGTCCATGAATCATCCCTTTTAGGGTCCTGTTGAATCTCTCAACAAGCCCATTGCATTGTGGGTGATAGGGTGTGGTGAATTTGTAGTTGACACCACACTCCTTCCACATAGCAGTCAGATATCCCGACATGAAGTTTGCACCTCTGTCTGAGACAACCTCCTTAGGGAAGCCCACTCTGGAGAACACTCCAACTAGGGCTCGTGCCACAACAGGTGCTGTAGTGGTCCTAAGGGGAATAGCTTCAGGATACCTGGTGGCGTGGTCCACCACCACCAGTATAAACTTGTGCCCTGATGCTGTCTGGGGTTCCATTGGTCCGACAATGTCGATCCCCACCCGTTCAAAGGGTACCCCCACCACCGGTAGTGGTATAAGGGGGGCCTTTGTCGTGCCACCTGACTTACCGCTGGCTTGGCAAGTGACACAGGAGCGGCAAAACTCCTTCGTATCTTCGGACATGTGGGGCCAGTGAAAGTGTGGAACAATTCTGTCCCATGTCTTATTCTGGCCTAAGTGACCTGCAAGGGGAATCTCGTGGGCCAAGGTAAGGAGGAAACCTCTCAGAGACAAGGGGACGACCAGCCTCCTGGTCGCGCCAGGCTTGGGGTCTCTTGCCTCGGAGTACAGGAGTCCATCGTCCCAGTACACTTTGTGGGTACCTGTGGCGTTCCCTGCAGCCTCAGCAGCAGCCTGCTGTCTGAGGGGTTCAAGTGAGGGGCAGTCTAACTGTGCCTTCCCCAGGTCTTCCCTGGAGGGTCCCCCTGAGCCCAGAAACTCAACCTGACCAGGTTCAAGCTCTTTCGGCTCAGTTTCCCTCAGTTCTTTAAGGTCAGCCTCCTCAGAGACTTGATCCACGACCTGGGGCAAGGGGGAAGGCGAAGCCTTACCCTTACTGCTCCTTTTCTTGGAAGGTGTCTGGTCCGTTCTTCCAGGATCCAGCACCTGTTCAGTGGGGCATCTTTTGGCCTGTGACCTGGTCACAGCAAGGACATGTGCTGGCAAGCCTAACATTTCCATGTGAGTCCTCTGCTCCACTTCTGACCATTGTGACGTATCCAAATCATTGCCCAACAGACATTCTACGGGGAGGTCTGAACTAACCACAACCTTTTTCGGGCCACTTACCCCTCCCCAGGAGAAATCAACAACTGCCATACTGTGATTGGTAGTGACATTGCTGGCATTGGTCACTAGGTAATCGGTACCTAGCATGATCTGTCCAGGGTCCACAAAGTTAGGCGTCACCATGGCGACACTGGCACAAGTGTCCCTGTAGGCCTGAGCCACTTTTCCATTGATCAAAGGTGTCTGTCTGTATTTGCCCAAAGTATTGGGACTGGCATCAGGGGACATATCCATATCCCCTGTACAGACAAGGACGGCTTGAGTGAGCATGCTGACTAAGTCGTCACTCCCCTCGGTTCCCAAGGTTAACCCAACTAATGCCTTGGGAGGCGCACTACCACTGCTGACTGTACTAGGGGGTGCAGGTGCCTTAGGGGCTGGAGTGGCAGGAGTTTGCCCTCCTTTCTTGGTGCACTCACTAAACCAGTGAGTCTTACTTTTACAGTATTGGCACCACCTTTTTGACTGGCCTTCTTGAGTCTTCTTCTTCTGTGAAGCCTGACCCCCACCCTCTTTAGTTTGTTGGGGACCTGTCGAAGACTTCTGGTCATTTTGTTCGTTCTTGTTACTACCCTTTTGGTCTGCTTTCTTCTGACCACCCTGGTTCTGAGTCTGGTTCTGCTTGACCCTTGTTCTGACCCATCTGTCTGCCTTCTTTCCCAATTCTTGGGGAGAGGTCAGATCCGAGTCGACAAGGTGCTGATGCAACAATTGGTTCTGACAGTTGTTTAAAATCTGTTCTCTCATGATAAGATTGTACAATCCTGTGTAATCAGTAACCTTGCTACCCAGCAACCAGCCCTCCAAAGCCTTAGTGGCACAATCGACAAAGTCAGTCCAATCCTGAGACTGAATTTTCTGGGTGTCCCTGAACAGCACCCGGTACTGCTCGGTGGTTAAGCCGAACCCATCAATCAGTGTATTCTTCAGGACTTGGTAGTTGTTCGCATCCTCAGCTCTCGTAGTGAGGAGCTTGTCTCGTCCTTTACCCTCAAAGGAGAGCCACAGTATAGCTGCCCACTGACTTTGGGGGACGCACTGGACAGTGCAGGCCCTCTCCAAAGCAGTTATCCACTTGTGGATGTCGTCCCCTTGTTTAAAGGGGGGCACTATTTTACTCAGGTGTCTAGTATCTATACCCCTGTCTTTCTCTCTAATGAGAATGCTGCCACCAGTGGGATCTAACCCACTTAATTTCTGCTCTCGGGCTAAGGCAAGTCTTTCTTTGGCGAGGGCAAGTTCTTCCCGCTCAATCCTAAGATTGACTTCCCTCATCTTCGCTTCATGCTCCCTTCTCTGAGGGGACGTCATTCCTCTCTGAGAAGATGCCTGAGAGACATGTGTACGAACAGATCTGTTAGAGCCTCTGGAGAGAGAGCTAGCTCGTCCGTTCCCAATGTTAGGCCTGCTTGAGCGTGGGGCCGGGGCTCCCCCGGTTCCATTCTCATGCCTGCTTAAGTTGGTCCTCGTAAGCCTGCCGACTACCACTGGACCTTTGTTTGCCTCGTCTCCTGATAACTCCTCCTCGTCTTCCTCCTCTGTATGGAGGTCGAGGTCCGGGTCACCAAGGGTTCCCTCTAAGGGAGGCATGTTCCCATCAGCATTGGGGGGACCTGTGTTAGAGGACCTCCTAGCATCGTATGTCTCTAAGAGACCTATCAGAAATGCGATGGTAGGGTTAGAACCCTGGTTTAGCTTCCTGGAGGCACACAGTTGTCTCATCTCCTTGAAGCTAAGAGCTGCATATCGTGACACGACCTGTGGAGGGTCAATGACCACTAAGGGAGTCTCTGCAGACTCTCCGTGGACCGACATGCTTTCTAGTGAGGTGTAAGTGATGCACCTACCTACACTATTTGTTTACCTACTGATCCCTTGCTAAGAGTTGTAGTCAGGGTGTGCTAAGCCCTGTTACACTACAACAGCTGGTTCAGTAGAACTCAGAGTATTCTAAGTTAAGTTATATGTACCTGGGTACTTATGTGATATTTCACTTTGATATTCTTAGGATACGTGTGTGGTAACCAACAGCAAGCTCAAATCCCAACCGCTGCTCACCAATGTGAGAAGTTGGCCTGATATGTAGTGCTCACTATTGTAGTGATCACTGTGTATCATTCCAAACGACCCTTATTGATGATTGGTTGTAAGTCAACCTTATAGACCAGCTATCCTAATAGCGTGGATACGAGCAGTCTTTAGGCTAAACTCTAGAGGGCGTGTTAAGCCAGCTGTTTACCATCACATATCCCCCTTGAACACCAAGTGAAAGGACACCACACAAGCTGTTATGAAAATAAAGGATATTTATTTATAACAAGACTACCCTGGCTCTTTATGAGTCAGAGAGCTAAGCACACTACAAAACTCTTATGAAAATACTTCTGGTTGCACAATTTACACAAGTGCCCGGAGGGCACGAAACCATATACACTGCAAGTGAAATGGGAAAGGTTAGATAGTTTAAAGTCACTGATTCCGGAGGAATCCGATCAGTGGGACTAAACGAAAAAGGAACTGGACACTTGTAGAGTGAACCTACGATGGAGCACCGAGATGCTCGAGTTACCTAGCCCCGAGGCTGCGGCTGCGTGGGGTTCAGCAAGATGTCGGGAGTCCTCGTTGTAGTCTCAGGAGCCTGAAAGAAGAAGTTGCTGGCAGGCGACCAGTGTCGATGTTCAGCGAGATCCAAGCCTGGATCGGTGATGAAGGAAACCTGAAAGCAGAGGGGACTCAGTTCTCAACCGCTAGCCAGCGATCGTGTGGGTACCAGGAAGGTATCGGCTGAAGTCACCTCGACCAGGTGAGTGGATGACGTCGGACTCGGCTGTTCCTCGGACCAGGAGGCGCGGCGGCGACCAGGATGGAGGGCGAGCTGTCCCACGAAGGTGTCTGCTGTCGATGATGCTGGGCCCAAGAATGGGACAGCAGGTCTTGGCAGTGGCAAACCCACGCGGTGGAGTCAAGATGGCGTCGGGAGTGGACCAGGAGGGTCCGAGGTACTCCTCTGTTGAAGGGGAGCAAGAGCCAGTCTGGAGCAACCAGACCAGTGATGAAAGTCTGTCGTGGTGCGTCGTGAAGAGGGCCACAAGCCGGTCGGCGAGTGGTCGGACAACGCGGTGAGCAGCAAGGAGCAGAAGGGCCCCCACGCAGATCTCGTGGATGCTGGGGAGGCAGACTTCGGTGCTGGAGCCGCTCAGGGTTAGGGCTTCTCAAACCCTAGGTGCACTCACTCGAGGGTCCCTCGGTGGGCGTGCTAGATAAGCGTCGTGCAGGTTCTGAAGATGGCCGGTCCCGCAGGTCTCGTCACACCTACGAATCTCAGCTGGGCTGATGATGTAGGTAGTGTAGGAAGGTGGATATCTGACTATGGTTACCACCAACTTTTTGCCTAGTGTCTAGCTGGTTTTTCGACTTAGTTGGCCTGAGATCCTGCCATTCAGGGTCTCAGGCTGTCTGCTCTCTGTAAAATGGACTCCATGTACCCTAGGTACATAACCAATTGGTAAGGATCACCTTATTGGACCCTGTACAGTGTACCCTAGGTACCCAGGGCATAGGTGTACCCTAGGCCTCCCAGGGGCTGCAGCATGTATTATGCCACCCCTGGTCTGGCCTTCCAATCAGACACAACTGGCTGATCACTCAGCTGGGGCAAGGTCGTGTAATCACCCCTTGCTTAGGTGTAGTATTCCTATACCTACCTTATATATAGACACATGTGTACCTATCAGTCACTCCTATGGCAGGCCTTAACAATCCTGGAGGCAGAGTGCTTGGTAACATGTGAGATGGTGCTCTAGCATGAGCTGAGCCTGTCTGCAGCTTTCGGAACCATGTCCTTATAGCTGTTCTATGATATAGCCTACCATATACTCTTAAAGTGCCTTATAATCTTAAACGGTTATGGTAACTATGGTTGGGCTGTATCAATCAATCAATCAATCAATCAGTGACACTTGTAAAGCGCGCTACATACCCGTAGGGTCTCAAGGCGCTGGGGGGGGGGGGGGGTGCCGCTACTGCTCGAACAGCCAGGTCTTCAGCTTCTTCCTGAAGGAGAGGTGGTCTTGGGTCAGGCGCAGGTCGGACGGGAGGGAGTTCCAGGTCTTGGCGGCCAGGTAGGAGAAGGACCTTCCTCCTGTAGTTGCTCTGCGGATGCGGGGGACGGCGGCGAGGGCGTGGTTGGCTGATCGGAGGTGGCGTTTGGGAGCGTAGAAGTTGACTCGGTTGTTGAGGTAGCTCGGGCCTTGGTCGTGTAGGGCTTTGTGTGCGTGGGTGAGGAGGCGGAAGGTGATTCTCTTGTTGATGGGGAGCCAGTGAAGGTCTCTCAGATGTCCGGAGATGTGGCTGGATCGTGGGATGTCGAGGATGAGTCTGGCTGTGGCGTTTTGGATCCGCTGGAGTCTCTTCTGGAGCTTGGCGGTGGTCCCGGCGTAGAGGGCGTTGCCGTAGTCCAGTCGGCTGGTGACGAGGGCCTGGGTGACGGTCTTCCTGGTCTCTGTGGGGATCCACCAGAAGATCTTCCGTAGCATGCGTAGGATGTTGAAACACGCCGAGGAGACGCTGTTGACTTGCCTGGTCATGGAGAGGGAGGAGTCCAGGATGAAGCCCAGGTTACGTGCATGGTCTGTCGGTTTGGGTGCGGTGCCCAGGGCGGGAGGCCACCAGGAGTCGTCCCAGGCGGAGGGAGAGGAGCCCAGGATGAGGACCTCCGTCTTGTCCGAGTTCAGTTTCAGGCGGCTGGTCGTCATCCATTCGGCTACCTCTTTCATCCCTTCGTGTAGGTTGGCTCTGGCGGCGGCGGGGTTGTTGGTCAGGGAGAGGATCAGCTGGGTGTCGTCGGCGTAGGAGATGATGCTGAGGTGGTGTTTGCGTACGATGGCCGCGAGGGGGCTCATGTAGACGTTGAAGAGGGTGGGGCTCAGGGATGATCCTTGGGGGACGCCGCAGATGACTTCGGAGGCCTCTGACTTGTAAGGTGGTAGGCGGACTCGCTGTGTTCTTCCGTCGAGGAAGGAGATGATCCATTCCAGCGCCTTGTCCTGGATTCCGATGTTGCTGAGGCGCCGTATTAGGGTGCGGTGGCAGACCGTGTCGAATGCCGCGGAGAGGTCTAGGAGGATGAGGGCCGCTGTTTCTCCATTGTCCATCAGGGCTCGGATGTCATCGGTGGCGGCGATGAGGGCGGTCTCGGTGCTGTGTTTGGCTCGGAAGCCGGACTGTGAGGGGTCGAGGGATCCGTTCGTCTCGAGGAAGGCGGCCATCTGCTTGTTGACGGTCTTCTCGATGACTTTGGCTGGAAACGGGAGAAGCGAGATGGGGCGGTAGTTCTTGAGGTCGGTGGGGTCCGCTGTTGGTTTCTTGAGTAGAGCGCTGAGTTCGGCGTGTTTCCAGCTCTCGGGGAAGATGGCGGTGTCGAAGGATGTGTTGATGATGTCTCGTAGGTGGGGTGCGATGACAGCGTCGGCCTTGTTGTATCAAAACATGTCGTGTAAGGTGTCTAACACTTTGGAATAATACCCCCATACCATTTCTGGTGATGAGGATATTATTCCCCCCTTCTAGAGGGAGAGACATGTTAAAATCATACTTTGCTGTTTATCTCTAACCAAAGCCTCAGCATCACAAAATGGATGCTGCTGCCACAGACACAAGTCTGACCTCCTGCTGCTGGGAGTGATCCCAGCCAGGGAGGCCTGGACAATAGGTTTCCTGCTTGGGGAGGTGCTAGCACCTCCCCAGACAGCCTTTAGTGTATTGGGGCAGGGTGGGCTGAAAGGAATGAGACATGCCTGGGGCACACAAGGTGTTCCTTGCATAGTCCAGTTCAAACCGGCGCTGGGGCACTCCAGCCCCAGCTCTGGCGCGAAACTGGACAAAGGGAAGTGGGTGTAACCACCCCCTCCCAGGTCCCACCCATAAGGCGTGACCTAGCAGGTATCCCAGCCCCCCAGATTAGTATAAGAGTGGGAGTTGGGCCTCAAGACTTTAGATTATCCTGAACCTGCAAAACTGAACAGAAACTCTGGACCTTCGACATTCGACGAAAGAAGAAGACTGAAGAATCTCCCTTGTAGCCAAGGAGTGGCTACCCTGTGCAAACAGGCACCATCAAGTGACTACCCTTTGCTTTGTGAAACGTTCGACGAGGAACCGATTGCAGAGCCCGACCAGAGCCTTGATTTCCAGACTTCTCCGACCCTCATCCACATCTGCAGCAGAGCTGAGATCCGTGGAGGCGACGAGCGACGTGGGACCGGCTACCTGGGAAAAGTGGCTAGTAACTTACAGCGCAGCTTCTGAGGTACCCTCGAAGTTGTGCACCGGGGATTGAGAAGCCCCAACCCCAAGCACCATCTGCACCGAAGACCAGCCCCCCACACTCCACGAGTCCTGCGTGGGGCCCTTCAGCATTTTCCTGCTTGCCGCGTCTGTCCGGTTGCTTGCCCGCTGGCTAGTGGCCTTTGTGACGACGCTCCCTGAAATCTTCTGCGCTGGTTTGGCTCCTCCAGACTGGCTCCCGCTTCTCTGCAAAGAAGAAGCACCCCAGACCTTCCTGGTCTGCACCAGAAGCAAGTCCTTTGTTCTTCGTGGGTTCTGCTTGCCAAGGCTTGGTGAGTCCTAGTCCAACTTCGACGCCGCCGACAGCAAGAGCCTTCGTGGGACAGCTCGCCTCCTGGTCCTGGTCGTCCTCGACGCTTCCTGGTCCTCCTGGCTGCAGCGACAAGCTTCACCTTCTCCTGCAACTCTTCACGACATCGCCTGGTTCCTTCCTGGTTCCACGTGGTCACTGGCTAGTGACCTTGACTCTGTCCCCTCTGCTTGCAGGTTTCTTCTCTTCTTGATCCCAGGCTTGGGATCCACCGAACACTCTCCCCTGACTGCCTGTCAGCATCTTTCTTCAGGCATCCATAGGAGTCGACGACGAAAACGACGCATCTTCACCCCTATGCACCCGCAGCCTGTGGGCTAGGTAACTTGGGTACTCCGGTGCTCATCAGGATAGTGACTATCCTAGTGTCTAGTTTTCAAGTCTCCACTTCCTAGCTACTCCGGAAGTGTCCTAAATCTATCTATTTCTAAACTGTAACATTGCTATTGACTTTTACGCATTACGCGTGAGTGTTTCCACTCTGCACACGAATCCCGTGGGCCTCCCACTTCCTAACTAACGCTAGTGTAGTGTAACCCCAGCGATTCCCTAGGCCTAGGCCTATTCTATTTCCGTGACAGTGGTTCTTATACCACTTCTTTAGTATATGGTTTGCGTGGCCCCTGGGGCCTAACTGTATTACTTACCTGTGTGACTTACTGTATGCATTAATAAGACTGTGTCGTACTTACCTCTAAACTCATAAAGAGTGCTGAGGGTTTGCTTAGAATAAATACACTTTATTTTATATATATATCTGTTGTGGTGTCCTTTCATTTGGTATTCAAGGGATTATATATGGTATCACAGCTGGCTTCACATGCCATTCAGAGTTTAGCCTAAGACTGCTCTTGTCCATGCTACCACTAGGATAGCTGGTCTATAAGGTTGACTTTACAACCAATCACCATAAGGGTAGTTGGACTGATATAAGGTGTACACTATAACTAGTGACATCATACATCAGGCCAACTTCTCACATTGGTGAGCAGCGGTTGGGATCTGAGCTTGCTGTTGTAATACCATTGTAATCTTGAGATACTAAATTGAAAGATCACACAGATATTGTCTAGGTACATATAACATAGTTTATAATACTTAAGTCCTACTGGACTTAGTAGTGGTAGGTTGAAGGGAGTAACACACCCTGACTACAACTACTAGAGAGGTTTAGTAGAAACAACTAGTGTAGGTAGGTGCACACACCACACCCTCACTAGATCATGCCTCTGGGAGAAGATCAAGTAGATGCTCTCTCAGGAGGGGCAGGTCTGCAGAAGACCCCCTCTAGGTATGATACCTTAACATTCCAGGAGATGAGACAATTGTGTACCTCCAGAGGAATAAAACAGGGTGCAAACCCTACCCTTAGACAGCTAGTGGAGCTTCTGGAGGCCTATGATGCTGAAAGAGCTGCCAGGGATGGTGCCATAGCTGTAGATAAGGGTCTACCCACCACAGATGAGTCAGATGGGACTTCAGAGGAAGAGGTAGACAGCCAGGGCCAAGTAAGGAGACTTAGCCAGGCTAACTTAAGCTTACATGGGAGTTTGCATGGGGTCCCCCCATACAGACCCACAAGTAGGCATTCACAGAGAAACAGGAGGGACAGATCCCCTTCAGGGGAATCCATCCACTCCCATGTCTCTAGCATCTCTAATGCTTCCTCTCACAGGGGAATGACTTCACCTGAGAGAAAGGAGCATAAAGCCAGAATGAGGGAAGCTAATCTGAGGATTCAGAGGGAAGAAATTGCCCTTGCCAAAGAGAAGCTTGCTCTAGCCAGAGAGCAAAAATTGTGTGGGTCAGAACCCACTGGTGGCAGCAACATCCCTAGAGATAGGGATAGGTCTTATGACCATAGAAACCTAAGCAAGATAGTCCCCCCATATCAGAATGGGGATGACATCCACAAATGGATGACTGCTTTGGAGAGGGCCTGCAAAGTACAGCAGGTACCCCAAAGTCAGTGGGCAGCTATCTTGTGGCTCTCCTTTTCTGACAAAGGTAGAGACAAGCTCCTCACAGTCAGTGATGAGGATGCAAACAATTACAAAGTCCTGAAGAGTGCTCTGATAGATGGGTTTGGCTTAACCACTGAGCAATATAGGTTGTTGTTCAGAGACACCCAGAAGACACAGACACAGGACTGGTCTGATTTTGTGGATTGTGCCACTAAGGCTTTGGAAGGGTGGTTAACTGGCAGCAAGGTGCAGGACTATACAGGATTGTACAACTTGATTATGAGGGAGCAGATCCTTAGTAATTGTCAGAACCAGCTTCTCCATCAACACCTGGTAGACTCAGATTTGACCTCTCCCCAAGAATTGGGAAAGAGGGCAGATAAATGGGTCAGGACCAGGATTAGGCCTAAAAATCAGGGTGGTGACCAAAAGAAAGATACCACCAAGCCTCAAGAGAAGGGTGGGGATAAAGCAAAAGAGAAATCTTCCTCAGGGCCCCAAAACTCCACACAGGGTGGTGGGTCCCAAGCTCCCTCCTCTACCACAGTTAAAAAGCCTTACTGCCATGTGTGTAAAACACCTGGGCATTGGAAAACTGACAGCAGTTGTCCACAGGCTAAAAACAAAACTGTTCCTCCAACTACTCCTGTCACACCACCTATTACTGTCAGCAGTAATCCCCCAGGTGGTGGGAGTGCCCCCAAAAATTTGGTTGGGTTTTCTTGGGGAACACAGGGGGATCCTGGCTTAGCCAATTCCCCTGCAGCAGCTACTCTTGTCTGTGATGGTGGCATGGGGTTTGCCAACTTCACTGCCTGTCCCAACACTTTGGGTAGGTACAGACAGGAACCCTACATCAATGGTAGAAAAGCTGAGGCCTACAGAGACACTGGAGCTAGCATCACTATGGTGGCCCATAGGCTAGTTCCCTCTGAGCAGCTTTTGCCTGGTTTCTCATACCAGGTGACTAACATTGATGGCAAACAGAACAGTCATCCCATGGCAGAGGTATGTCTCAGCTGGGGAGGTGTCACTGGCCCTAAAAGGGTGGCAGTGTCTCCAACCTTGCCTGTGGACTGCTTGCTGGGGAATGACTTAGAACTCTCAGCTTGGGCTGGAGTTGAACAAGACACCCATTCTAAAATGGTAGGCCTTTCCAAAAAGGGTAGTGGGGTTGGGCCAGTCACAACCCCTGTCCAAGTAGCTTTCCTCCCTGAAAAGGTTGGAAGGGCAGTGGTAGCCACAGCCCAGGCACAGACAGACTTCCCTGTAGCAATTGGCAGAGCTGTGACAGTCACAGCTCAAACACAAACTGAGTGCCTCCCTGAAAAGGTTGGCAAGGCTGTAATGGTCTCAGCCCACACTCAGACTGATATAGGTGTAGTGAAGCCTGAAACTATGGATCACTCCACACAAACAGAGAGTAGTGGGGAGGAAGAAAAGTCTCCCTCTCCCCAGACATTAGGAAAAGGTCAGCCTCCTCAGGGATCTGACCTCACCCCTTGTGAAGGAACTGCCCCAGAGGTAGCCAGGCCTGGCCTGGCAGAGCCTCTGATGTCAGTGGCCCCTTCCAAGGTGGGACCCAGTCTGGTGCAGGTAGCCTGCCTCTCTCTACCCTGCCTCAGTCAGCCCAGGGCTGCAGAGGTCAGGGAGGCCAGTGGACCCCAAGAGGGCCCCTGTCCACAAGAACCCCTCCATCAAAAGAATGAGGATTGCCTGGCTAGTAGCCCTAGCCAGGTGATGGGTAAAAACATTCCTGAGGGATCCCCTTCACAGGTAGTTAGGGACCTCCCCCAGAGGGATTCTGTTGGGCACAGGCAAACATGGGACCTTAGGGCCCCAAACGTGACCTGTCCCTCCAGTAAGCCCACGAAAGGGACCCAGCCTCCAGCTTTAGGTAGCCAGAGGCTGACCCTGAGAGCACAGTGCAACTCAGTTAGAGAAAGAAAGGCATCCAGGGTGGAGGATGATTGGAGGAAGCTGAGGCCTCACTTTGAGGACACTCACTTCAGTACTCCATCTCAACACCAGCCTTTTACTTTGCAAAGACACACCAAAGGTAGAGATTCCCTATGGTGGAGACCCTATGATATCTTTAGGATGAGGGATTGCTTAGTGGACCATGAGACAGGGGGTAACCATGCCAGTGCTGGTTCTTCCTTATATGGCCACTCAGGCAATAGAGGCTTACCTTGTCAAGGCCAGCCTTATCTCCTTTCGTTTGGGGGGGGGTTGTGTAGGAAGGTGGATATCTGACTATGGTTACCCCCAACTTTTTGCCTAGTGTCTAGCTGGTTTTTCGACTTAGTTGGCCTGAGATCCTGCCATTCAGGGTCTCAGGCTGTCTGCTCTCTGTAAAATGGACTCCATGTACCCTAGGTACATAACCAATTGGTAAGGATCACCTTATTGGACCCTGTACAGTGTACCCTAGGTACCCAGGGCATAGGTGTACCCTAGGCCTCCCAGGGGCTGCAGCATGTATTATGCCACCCCTGGTCTGGCCTTCCAATCAGACACAACTGGCTGATCACTCAGCTGGGGCAAGGTCATGTAATCACCCCTTGCTTAGGTGTAGTATTCCTATACCTACCTTATATATAGACACATGTGTACCTATCAGTCACTCCTATGGCAGGCCTTAACAATCCTGGAGGCAGAGTGCTTGGTAACATGTGAGATGGTGCTCTAGCATGAGCTGAGCCTGTCTGCAGCTTTCGGAACCATGTCCTTATAGCTGTTCTATGATATAGCCTACCATATACTCTTAAAGTGCCTTATAATCTTAAACGGTTATGGTAACTATGGTTGGGCTGTATCAAAACATGTCGTGTAAGGTGTCTAACACTTTGGAATAATACCCCCATACCATTTCTGGTGATGAGGATATTATTCCCCCCTTCTAGAGGGAGAGACATGTTAAAATCATACTTTGCTGTTTATCTCTAACCAAAGCCTCAGCATCACAAAATGGATGCTGCTGCCACAGACACAAGTCTGACCTCCTGCTGCTGGGAGTGATCCCAGCCAGGGAGGCCTGGACAATAGGTTTCCTGCTTGGGGAGGTGCTAGCACCTCCCCAGACAGCCTTTAGTGTATTGGGGCAGGGTGGGCTGAAAGGAATGAGACATGCCTGGGGCACACAAGGTGTTCCTTGCATAGTCCAGTTCAAACCGGCGCTGGGGCACTCCAGCCCCAGCTCTGGCGCGAAACTGGACAAAGGGAAGTGGGTGTAACCACCCCCTCCCAGGTCCCACCCATAAGGCGTGACCTAGCAGGTATCCCAGCCCCCCAGATTAGTATAAGAGTGGGAGTTGGGCCTCAAGACTTTAGATTATCCTGAACCTGCAAAACTGAACAGAAACTCTGGACCTTCGACATTCGACGAAAGAAGAAGACTGAAGAATCTCCCTTGTAGCCAAGGAGTGGCTACCCTGTGCAAACAGGCACCATCAAGTGACTACCCTTTGCTTTGTGAAACGTTCGACGAGGAACCGATTGCAGAGCCCGACCAGAGCCTTGATTTCCAGACTTCTCCGACCCTCATCCACATCTGCAGCAGAGCTGAGATCCGTGGAGGCGACGAGCGACGTGGGACCGGCTACCTGGGAAAAGTGGCTAGTAACTTACAGCGCAGCTTCTGAGGTACCCTCGAAGTTGTGCACCAGGGATTGAGAAGCCCCAACCCCAAGCACCATCTGCACCGAAGACCAGCCCCCCACACTCCACGAGTCCTGCGTGGGGCCCTTCAGCATTTTCCTGCTTGCCGCGTCTGTCCGGTTGCTTGCCCGCTGGCTAGTGGCCTTTGTGACGACGCTCCCTGAAATCTTCTGCGCTGGTTTGGCTCCTCCAGACTGGCTCCCGCTTCTCTGCAAAGAAGAAGCACCCCAGACCTTCCTGGTCTGCACCAGAAGCAAGTCCTTTGTTCTTCGTGGGTTCCGCTTGCCAAGGCTTGGTGAGTCCTAGTCCAACTTCGACGCCGCCGACAGCAAGAGCCTTCGTGGGACAGCTCGCCTCCTGGTCCTGGTCGTCCTCGACGCTTCCTGGTCCTCCTGGCTGCAGCGACAAGCTTCACCTTCTCCTGCAACTCTTCACGACATCGCCTGGTTCCTTCCTGGTTCCACGTGGTCACTGGCTAGTGACCTTGACTCTGTCCCCTCTGCTTGCAGGTTTCTTCTCTTCTTGATCCCAGGCTTGGGATCCACCGAACACTCTCCCCTGACTGCCTGTCAGCATCTTTCTTCAGGCATCCATAGGAGTCGACGACGAAAACGACGCATCTTCACCCCTATGCACCCGCAGCCTGTGGGCTAGGTAACTTGGGTACTCCGGTGCTCATCAGGATAGTGACTATCCTAGTGTCTAGTTTTCAAGTCTCCACTTCCTAGCTACTCCGGAAGTGTCCTAAATCTATCTATTTCTAAACTGTAACATTGCTATTGACTTTTACGCATTACGCGTGAGTGTTTCCACTCTGCACACGAATCCCGTGGGCCTCCCACTTCCTAACTAACGCTAGTGTAGTGTAACCCCAGCGATTCCCTAGGCCTAGGCCTATTCTATTTCCGTGACAGTGGTTCTTATACCACTTCTTTAGTATATGGTTTGCGTGGCCCCTGGGGCCTAACTGTATTACTTACCTGTGTGACTTACTGTATGCATTAATAAGACTGTGTCGTACTTACCTCTAAACTCATAAAGAGTGCTGAGGGTTTGCTTAGAATAAATACACTTTATTTTATATATATATCTGTTGTGGTGTCCTTTCATTTGGTATTCAAGGGATTATATATGGTATCACAGCTGGCTTCACATGCCATTCAGAGTTTAGCCTAAGACTGCTCTTGTCCATGCTACCACTAGGATAGCTGGTCTATAAGGTTGACTTTACAACCAATCACCATAAGGGTAGTTGGACTGATATAAGGTGTACACTATAACTAGTGACATCATACATCAGGCCAACTTCTCACATTGGTGAGCAGCGGTTGGGATCTGAGCTTGCTGTTGTAATACCATTGTAATCTTGAGATACTAAATTGAAAGATCACACAGATATTGTCTAGGTACATATAACATAGTTTATAATACTTAAGTCCTACTGGACTTAGTAGTGGTAGGTTGAAGGGAGTAACACACCCTGACTACAACTACTAGAGAGGTTTAGTAGAAACAACTAGTGTAGGTAGGTGCACACACCACACCCTCACTAGATCATGCCTCTGGGAGAAGATCAAGTAGATGCTCTCTCAGGAGGGGCAGGTCTGCAGAAGACCCCCTCTAGGTATGATACCTTAACATTCCAGGAGATGAGACAATTGTGTACCTCCAGAGGAATAAAACAGGGTGCAAACCCTACCCTTAGACAGCTAGTGGAGCTTCTGGAGGCCTATGATGCTGAAAGAGCTGCCAGGGATGGTGCCATAGCTGTAGATAAGGGTCTACCCACCACAGATGAGTCAGATGGGACTTCAGAGGAAGAGGTAGACAGCCAGGGCCAAGTAAGGAGACTTAGCCAGGCTAACCTAAGCTTACATGGGAGTTTGCATGGGGTCCCCCCATACAGACCCACAAGTAGGCATTCACAGAGAAACAGGAGGGACAGATCCCCTTCAGGGGAATCCATCCACTCCCATGTCTCTAGCATCTCTAATGCTTCCTCTCACAGGGGAATGACTTCACCTGAGAGAAAGGAGCATAAAGCCAGAATGAGGGAAGCTAATCTGAGGATTCAGAGGGAAGAAATTGCCCTTGCCAAAGAGAAGCTTGCTCTGGCCAGAGAGCAAAAATTGTGTGGGTCAGAACCCACTGGTGGCAGCAACATCCCTAGAGATAGGGATAGGTCTTATGACCATAGAAACCTAAGCAAGATAGTCCCCCCATATCAGAATGGGGATGACATCCACAAATGGATGACTGCTTTGGAGAGGGCCTGCAAAGTACAGCAGGTACCCCAAAGTCAGTGGGCAGCTATCTTGTGGCTCTCCTTTTCTGACAAAGGTAGAGACAAGCTCCTCACAGTCAGTGATGAGGATGCAAACAATTACAAAGTCCTGAAGAGTGCTCTGATAGATGGGTTTGGCTTAACCACTGAGCAATATAGGTTGTTGTTCAGAGACACCCAGAAGACACAGACACAGGACTGGTCTGATTTTGTGGATTGTGCCACTAAGGCTTTGGAAGGGTGGTTAACTGGCAGCAAGGTGCAGGACTATACAGGATTGTACAACTTGATTATGAGGGAGCAGATCCTTAGTAATTGTCAGAACCAGCTTCTCCATCAACACCTGGTAGACTCAGATTTGACCTCTCCCCAAGAATTGGGAAAGAGGGCAGATAAATGGGTCAGGACCAGGATTAGGCCTAAAAATCAGGGTGGTGACCAAAAGAAAGATACCACCAAGCCTCAAGAGAAGGGTGGGGATAAAGCAAAAGAGAAATCTTCCTCAGGGCCCCAAAACTCCACACAGGGTGGTGGGTCCCAAGCTCCCTCCTCTACCACAGTTAAAAAGCCTTACTGCCATGTGTGTAAAACACCTGGGCATTGGAAAACTGACAGCAGTTGTCCACAGGCTAAAAACAAAACTGTTCCTCCAACTACTCCTGTCACACCACCCATTACTGTCAGCAGTAATCCCCCAGGTGGTGGGAGTGCCCCCAAAAATTTGGTTGGGTTTTCTTGGGGAACACAGGGGGATCCTGGCTTAGCCAATTCCCCTGCAGCAGCTACTCTTGTCTGTGATGGTGGCATGGGGTTTGCCAACTTCACTGCCTGTCCCAACACTTTGGGTAGGTACAGACAGGAACCCTACATCAATGGTAGAAAAGCTGAGGCCTACAGAGACACTGGAGCTAGCATCACTATGGTGGCCCATAGGCTAGTTCCCTCTGAGCAGCTTTTGCCTGGTTTCTCATACCAGGTGACTAACATTGATGGCAAACAGAACAGTCATCCCATGGCAGAGGTATGTCTCAGCTGGGGAGGTGTCACTGGCCCTAAAAGGGTGGCAGTGTCTCCAACCTTGCCTGTGGACTGCTTGCTGGGGAATGACTTAGAACTCTCAGCTTGGGCTGGAGTTGAACAAGACACCCATTCTAAAATGGTAGGCCTTTCCAAAAAGGGTAGTGGGGTTGGGCCAGTCACAACCCCTGTCCAAGTAGCTTTCCTCCCTGAAAAGGTTGGAAGGGCAGTGGTAGCCACAGCCCAGGCACAGACAGACTTCCCTGTAGCAATTGGCAGAGCTGTGACAGTCACAGCTCAAACACAAACTGAGTGCCTCCCTGAAAAGGTTGGCAAGGCTGTAATGGTCTCAGCCCACACTCAGACTGATATAGGTGTAGTGAAGCCTGAAACTATGGATCACTCCACACAAACAGAGAGTAGTGGGGAGGAAGAAAAGTCTCCCTCTCCCCAGACATTAGGAAAAGGTCAGCCTCCTCAGGGATCTGACCTCACCCCTTGTGAAGGAACTGCCCCAGAGGTAGCCAGGCCTGGCCTGGCAGAGCCTCTGATGTCAGTGGCCCCTTCCAAGGTGGGACCCAGTCTGGTGCAGGTAGCCTGCCTCTCTCTACCCTGCCTCAGTCAGCCCAGGGCTGCAGAGGTCAGGGAGGCCAGTGGACCCCAAGAGGGCCCCTGTCCACAAGAACCCCTCCATCAAAAGAATGAGGATTGCCTGGCTAGTAGCCCTAGCCAGGTGATGGGTAAAAACATTCCTGAGGGATCCCCTTCACAGGTAGTTAGGGACCTCCCCCAGAGGGATTCTGTTGGGCACAGGCAAACATGGGACCTTAGGGCCCCAAACGTGACCTGTCCCTCCAGTAAGCCCACGAAAGGGACCCAGCCTCCAGCTTTAGGTAGCCAGAGGCTGACCCTGAGAGCACAGTGCAACTCAGTTAGAGAAAGAAAGGCATCCAGGGTGGAGGATGATTGGAGGAAGCTGAGGCCTCACTTTGAGGACACTCACTTCAGTACTCCATCTCAACACCAGCCTTTTACTTTGCAAAGACACACCAAAGGTAGAGATTCCCTATGGTGGAGACCCTATGATATCTTTAGGATGAGGGATTGCTTAGTGGACCATGAGACAGGGGGTAACCATGCCAGTGCTGGTTCTTCATTATATGGCCACTCAGGCAATAGAGGCTTACCTTGTCAAGGCCAGCCTTATCTCCTTTCGTTTGGGGGGGGGGGTTGTGTAGGAAGGTGGATATCTGACTATGGTTACCCCAACTTTTTGCCTAGTGTCTAGCTGGTTTTTCGACTTAGTTGGCCTGAGATCCTGCCATTCAGGGTCTCAGGCTGTCTGCTCTCTGTAAAATGGACTCCATGTACCCTAGGTACATAACCAATTGGTAAGGATCACCTTATTGGACCCTGTACAGTGTACCCTAGGTACCCAGGGCATAGGTGTACCCTAGGCCTCCCAGGGGCTGCAGCATGTATTATGCCACCCCTGGTCTGGCCTTCCAATCAGACACAACTGGCTGATCACTCAGCTGGGGCAAGGTCGTGTAATCGCCCCTTGCTTAGGTGTAGTATTCCTATACCTACCTTATATATAGACACATGTGTACCTATCAGTCACTCCTATGGCAGGCCTTAACAATCCTGGAGGCAGAGTGCTTGGTAACATGTGAGATGGTGCTCTAGCATGAGCTGAGCCTGTCTGCAGCTTTCGGAACCATGTCCTTATAGCTGTTCTATGATATAGCCTACCATATACTCTTAAAGTGCCTTATAATCTTAAACGGTTATGGTAACTATGGTTGGGCTGTATCAAAACATGTCGTGTAAGGTGTCTAACACTTTGGAATAATACCCCCATACCATTTCTGGTGATGAGGATATTATTCCCCCCTTCTAGAGGGAGAGACATGTTAAAATCATACTTTGCTGTTTATCTCTAACCAAAGCCTCAGCATCACAAAATGGATGCTGCTGCCACAGACACAAGTCTGACCTCCTGCTGCTGGGAGTGATCCCAGCCAGGGAGGCCTGGACAATAGGTTTCCTGCTTGGGGAGGTGCTAGCACCTCCCCAGACAGCCTTTAGTGTATTGGGGCAGGGTGGGCTGAAAGGAATGAGACATGCCTGGGGCACACAAGGTGTTCCTTGCATAGTCCAGTTCAAACCGGCGCTGGGGCACTCCAGCCCCAGCTCTGGCGCGAAACTGGACAAAGGGAAGTGGGTGTAACCACCCCCTCCCAGGTCCCACCCATAAGGCGTGACCTAGCAGGTATCCCAGCCCCCCAGATTAGTATAAGAGTGGGAGTTGGGCCTCAAGACTTTAGATTATCCTGAACCTGCAAAACTGAACAGAAACTCTGGACCTTCGACATTCGACGAAAGAAGAAGACTGAAGAATCTCCCTTGTAGCCAAGGAGTGGCTACCCTGTGCAAACAGGCACCATCAAGTGACTACCCTTTGCTTTGTGAAACGTTCGACGAGGAACCGATTGCAGAGCCCGACCAGAGCCTTGATTTCCAGACTTCTCCGACCCTCATCCACATCTGCAGCAGAGCTGAGATCCGTGGAGGCGACGAGCGACGTGGGACCGGCTACCTGGGAAAAGTGGCTAGTAACTTACAGCGCAGCTTCTGAGGTACCCTCGAAGTTGTGCACCGGGGATTGAGAAGCCCCAACCCCAAGCCCCATCTGCACCGAAGACCAGCCCCCCACACTCCACGAGTCCTGCGTGGGGCCCTTCAGCATTTTCCTGCTTGCCGCGTCTGTCCGGTTGCTTGCCCGCTGGCTAGTGGCCTTTGTGACGACGCTCCCTGAAATCTTCTGCGCTGGTTTGGCTCCTCCAGACTGGCTCCCGCTTCTCTGCAAAGAAGAAGCACCCCAGACCTTCCTGGTCTGCACCAGAAGCAAGTCCTTTGTTCTTCGTGGGTTCCGCTTGCCAAGGCTTGGTGAGTCCTAGTCCAACTTCGACGCCGCCGACAGCAAGAGCCTTCGTGGGACAGCTCGCCTCCTGCTCCTGGTCGTCCTCGACGCTTCCTGGTCCTCCTGGCTGCAGCGACAAGCTTCACCTTCTCCTGCAACTCTTCACGACATCGCCTGGTTCCTTCCTGGTTCCACGTGGTCACTGGCTAGTGACCTTGACTCTGTCCCCTCTGCTTGCAGGTTTCTTCTCTTCTTGATCCCAGGCTTGGGATCCACCGAACACTCTCCCCTGACTGCCTGTCAGCATCTTTCTTCAGGCATCCATAGGAGTCGACGACGAAAACGACGCATCTTCACCCCTATGCACCCGCAGCCTGTGGGCTAGGTAACTTGGGTACTCCGGTGCTCATCAGGATAGTGACTATCCTAGTGTCTAGTTTTCAAGTCTCCACTTCCTAGCTACTCCGGAAGTGTCCTAAATCTATCTATTTCTAAACTGTAACATTGCTATTGACTTTTACGCATTACGCGTGAGTGTTTCCACTCTGCACACGAATCCCGTGGGCCTCCCACTTCCTAACTAACGCTAGTGTAGTGTAACCCCAGCGATTCCCTAGGCCTAGGCCTATTCTATTTCCGTGACAGTGGTTCTTATACCACTTCTTTAGTATATGGTTTGCGTGGCCCCTGGGGCCTAACT